>NC_085989.1:60549521-60559521 GCF_030014385.1 Trichomycterus rosablanca
CCATTTTTAAGTTGCTCAGGTACAACCAATCACCTTTCAGATCTTATCCTTCACTGACCTGGTACTGACCTAAATCTAATGAGGAATAAAAAAATCGGTTGATGGATTTGAAGAGAGCAGTTTATTGCAGGTCCCCACAAAATTTGACTAACTAACAATTTTGCAAAGTTTGTTTGTTTATTATGATTTAAATGTCAGTGATAGCTCAGTGGTTAAGGTACTGGACTAGTAAACAGAAGGTTGCCGGTTCAAGCCCCACCACCACCAAGTTGCCACTGTTGGGTCCCTGAGCAAGGCCCTTAACCCTCAATTGCTCATCGTGTTCAGCTCATTGTGTAAGTCGCTTTGGATAAAATTATAAAAAGGAGGGCGACCATGAAAAGGCAAAGATACTTCAAAAACAACTGAAGTTGGAGATTAAGGAGGGGAAACAGAGAGTAGAACAACAGTTACAACAGGAAGGAGTGCGTCAGGTCTGGAATGGCATGAGAAAGATCACTGGTTTGAAACAGAAGGAAGGAGGGCTGCTTGATGGTGACCAGGACACAGCTGAGGACCTGAATTTGTTCTTCAACAGATTTGAACAATCTACCTCACAATGCCTTCTACCTGTTGCACACAATGCCACCTTGTCATCAGTAACCACACCCTTAACATTTAAACCATATCAAGTGAAAAGGGAACTGGATCGACTTAAGCAGGGAAAAGCAGCTGGACCTGACGGAATCTGCCCCAGGCTGTTGAGGATTTGTTCCAGTCAGCTTTGTGGCATTTTCACACACCTTTTCAACCTGAGCTTGCATCTACAGAGGATCCCCACTCTGTGGAAAACTTCCTGCTTGGTTCCCGTTCCCAAAAAGAGACACCCAACAAATCCCAACGACTACAGGCCTGTCGCCCTTACTTCACATGTTATGAAGTCGCTAGAGAGACTAGTCCTTGCTCACATCAGACCCAGAGTGAAGGAACACATGGATCCTCTACAGTTCGCCTACCAACAAAACATCGGCGTGGATGATGCTCTCATCTATACGTTACAGAGGGCTCATGCTCATCTGGACAGTGTGGACACTACTGTGAGGATTATGTTTTTCGATTTTTCATGTGCCTTCAATACTATACGTACAACCTGCACGGCTAGGTGAAAAGATGCTGAAGATGAATGTGGAACCAGCTCTAGTCTCCTGGGTTTTGGACTATCTATCTTCTAGACCACAGTTTGTGCAACTTAAAAACTGTGTCTCTGTAAAAACCTTAAGCAGTATGGGGGCCCCACAAGGAACAGTCCTGTCGCCTTTCCTGTTTATGCTGTATACATCGGACTTTCAATATAACTCAGACAACTGTTTTCTCCAGAAGTTTTCAGATGATTCAGCAGTCGTGGGTTGTATTAGAGCAGGATGTGAGCAGGAATACAGGGGCACGGTTAAGGACTTTGTGGACTGGTGTAGCAACAACCACCTACAACTAAACATCACAAAAACCAAAGAGATGGTGGTGGACTTTAGAAGGAGGAGGAGGGATCCTGAGCCAGTTACTATCCTAGGAACTGAGGTGGAACTTGTACCCAGCTACAGGTACCTTGGAGTTCAGCTGGACAACAAGCTGGACTGGTCTACACACATGGAGATGGTGTACAAAAAGGGGCAGAGCAGACTGTACTTCTTAAGAAGGCTGAAATCTTTTAACATCAGTAGGCCCCCTTTGTGCACCTTTTATCAGTCTGTGGTGGCCAGTGCTCTTTTCTTTGGAGTGGTTTGCTGGGGTGAGAGTGCTAGAACAATGGACACAAACCGAATAAACAACCAGATCAAAAAGGCCAGCTCCATAGTGGGGTCTGAACAGGACTCAGTTCAGCAGGTAGCAGAGTTAAGAATGCTCACAAAGCTTAACTCAATTATCAAAAACCATTCACACCCACTTCACTCCCTGGAGGTGTTTCGACAGAGCACCTTCAGTCACAGACTGATTCCTCCTAAATGCCCAAGAAGGACGGGCCCTGCTGAGTCTGGTTCCTCTCAAGGTTTCTTCCTGTAATTTTCAGGAAGTTTTTCCTTGCCACAGTCGCCCTCGGCTCGCTCAACAGGGGTTTTTGTATCTGTTGGTCATGGATTTTGTAAAGTTGCTTTGAGACAATGTCTATTGTAAAAAGCGCTATATAAATAACGTTGACTTAACTTGACTGACTTGACTAAATGCAGGACTGAACGCTACAGAAAATCCTCTTATAACTGCTATCAGACTGTTTAACAATTCACAATAAGCCAAATAAACCATTTATAAGAAATACCTACTTCTGTATGCTATGCATGCACCATTAAACCAATGGTTACATACCTCAATAAATACTAATTTTGTATGCTATGCATACACCATAAAAAAGTTTACATGTACAGTGTATCACAAAAGTGAGTACACCCCTCACATTTCTGCAGATATTTAAGTATATCTTTTCATGGGACAACACTGACAAAATGACACTTTGACACAATGAAAAGTAGTCTGTGTGCAGCTTATATAACAGTGTACATTTATTCTTCCCTCAAAATAACTCAATATACAGCCATTAATGTCTAAACCACCGGCAACAAAAGTGAGTACACCCCTAAGAGACTACACCCCTAAATGTCCAAATTGAGCACTGCTTGTCATTTTCCCTCCAAAATGTCATGTGACTCGTTAGTGTTACTAGGTCTCAGGTGTGCATAGGGAGCAGGTGTGTTCAATTTAGTAGTACAGCTCTCACACTCTCTCATACTGGTCACTGAAAGTTCCAACATGGCACCTCATGGCAAAGAACTCTCTGAGGATCTTAAAAGATGAATTGTTGCGCTACATGAAGATGGCCAAGGCTACAAGAAGATTGCCAACACCCTGAAACTGAGCTGCAGCACAGTGGCCAAGATCATCCAGCGTTTTAAAAGAGCAGGGTCCACTCAGAACAGACCTCGCGTTGGTCGTCCAAAGAAGCTGAGTGCACGTGCTCAGCGTCACATCCAACTGCTGTCTTTGAAAGATAGGCGCAGGAGTGCTGTCAGCATTGCTGCAGAGATTGAAAAGGTGGGGGGTCAGCCTGTCAGTGCTCAGACCATACGCCGCACACTACATCAGATTGGTCTGCATGGCTGTCACCCCAGAAGGAAGCCTCTTCTGAAGTCTCTACACAAGAAAGCCCGCAAACAGTTTGCTGAAGACATGTCAACAAAGGACATGGATTACTGGAACCATGTCCTATGGTCTGATGAGACTAATATTAATTTGTTTGGTTCAGATGGTCTCAAGCATGTGTGGCGGCAATCAGGTGAGGAGTACAAAGATAAGTGTGTCATGCCTACAGTCAAGCATGGTGGTGGGAATGCCATGGTCTGGGGCTGCATGAGTGCAGCAGGTGTTGGGGAGTTACATTTCATTGAGGGACACATGAACTCCAATATGTACTGTGAAATACTGAAGCAGAGCATGATTCCCTCCCTCCGGAAACTGGGTCGCAGGGCAGTGTTCCAGCATGATAATGACCCCAAACACACCTCTAAGACGACCACTGCTTTATTGAAGAGGCTGAGGGTAAAGGTGATGGACTGGCCAAGCATGTCTCCAGACCTAAACCCAATAGAACATCTTTGGGGCATCCTCAAGTGGAAGGTGGAGGAGCGCAAAGTCTCGAATATCCGCCAGCTCCGTGATGTCGTCATGGAGAAGTGGAAAAGCATTCCAGTGGCAACCTGTGAAGCTCTGGTAAACTCCATGCCCAGGAGAGTTAAGGCAGTTCTGGGAAATAATGGTGGCCACACAAAATATTGACACTTCAGGAACTTTCACTAAGGGGTGTACTCACTTTTGTTGCCGGTGGTTTAGACATTAATGGCTGTATATTGAGTTATTTTGAGGGAAGAATAAATTTACACTGTTATATAAGCTGCACACAGACTACTTTTCATTGTGTCAGTGTCATTTTGTCAGTGTTGTCCCATGAAAAGATATACTTAAATATCTGCAGAAATGTGAGGGGTGTACTCACTTTTGTGATACACTGTATATAGTACCATACTGTACATTTTTATCTTATTGCTTGTTTTACACTGTAAGTTAATGTTGTATGTATACAAGAGGTTGTTGTTGTCTGAGCTGCTATAACAAAGAAATTTCCTGCAAAGGATCAATACAGACTCTCTCTCTCTCTCTCTCTCTCTCTCTCTGTCTCTCTGTCTCTCTGTCTCTCTGTCTCTCTGTCTATCTATCTATCTATCTATCTATCTATCAGCGTCTGCTAAATGCCTAAAATGTAAATGTCATGTTTTATACTTTGGTTACATTCATGACAAAAACGGTAGTTACTCAGTACACAAGGTTCATCAGTTCACAAGGTTATATTACACACACTCATGGACAATTTAGTGTCTCCAATTCACCTCACATGCACGTCTTTGGACTGTGGGAGGAAACCCGGAGCACCTGGAGGAAACCCACGCAGACACGGAGAGAACATGAAAACTCCACACAGAAGGGGTTCAAACCCAGGACCTTCTTGCTGTGAGGCGACAGTGCCACCCACTTAGCCACCATGCCGCCCTACCTCCAAAGTAACAACTTTTAGGGAAGAAATAAATTATTTCTTGTTCTGTTAAATTTAGGTGCAGCATTGGACACTATAGATCATAACATTCCAGCAGGAATGTCAGTGTTAGGTTCCATGCGACAGCTGGTTAAGTTTGGACATGGCACTAAAGATGTACAGTGGGGCCAAAAAGTATTTAGTCAGCCACTGATTGTGCAGATTCTCCTACTTAGAAAGATGAGAGAGGTCTGTAATTTTCATCATAGCTACACTTCAACTATGAGAGACAAAATGAGAAAAAATAATCCAGGAAATCACATTGTAGGATTTTTAAAGAATTTATTTGTAAATTATGGTGGAAAATAAGTATTTGGTCAATAACAAAAGTTCAACTCAATACTTGTAACATAACCTTTGTTGGCAATGACAGAGGTGAAACGTTTCCTGTAAGTCTTCACCAGGTTTGCACACACTGTAGCTGCTATTTTGGCCCATTCCTCCATGCAGATCTCCTCTAGAGCAGTGATGTTTTGGGGCTGTCGCTGGCCAACACGGACTCCACAAATTTTCTATGGGGTTGAGGTCTGGAGACTGGCTAGGCCACTCCAGGACCTTGAAGTGCTTTTTACGGAGCCACTCCTTCGTGGCCCGAGCGGTGTGTTTGGGATCATCGTCATGCTGGAAGACCCAGCCACGTTCCATCTTCAATGCTCTCACTGATGGAAGGAGGTTTTGGATTAAAATCTCACGATACACGACCCAGTTCATTCTTCCCTTAACACGGATCAGTCGTCCTGTCCCCTTTGCAGAAAAACAGCCCCAAAGCATGATGTTTCCACCCCCATGCTTCACAGTAGGTATGGTGTTCTTGGGATGCAACTCAGCATTCTTCTTCCTCCAAACACGACGAGTTGAGTTTTTACCAGAAAGTTCCATTTTGGTTTCATCTGACCACATGATATTCTCCCAATCCTCTTCTGGATCATCCATATGCTCTCTGGCAAACTTCAGACGGGCCTGGACATGTACTGGCTTAAGCAGGGGGACACGCCTGGCACTGCAGGATTTGAGTCCCTCTCAGCGTAGTGTGTTACTGATGGTAGCCTTTGTTACTTTGGTCCCAGCTCTCTGCAGGTCATTCATCAGGTCCCTCCGTGTAGTTCTGGGATTTTTGCTCACCGTTCTCATGATCATTTTGACCCCACGGGATGAGATCTTGCGTGGTGCCCCAGATCGAAGGAGATTATCAATGGTCTTGTACGTCTTCCATTTTCTTACAATTGCTCCCACAGTTGATTTATTCACACCAACCTGCTTGCCTATTGTAGATTCACTCTTCCCAGCCTGGTGCAGGTCTACAATTTTCTTCCTGGTGTCCTTCGACAGCTCTTTGGTCTTGGCCATGGTTGAGTTTGGAGTCTGACTGTTTGAGGCTGTGGACAGGTGTCTTTTATACAGATAACGAGGTCAAACAGGTGCCATTAATACAGGTAACGAGTGGAGGACAGAAGAGCTTCTTAAAGAAGAAGTTACAGGTCTGTGAGAGCCAGAAATCTTGCTTGTTTGTTATTGACCAAATACTTATTTTCCACCATAATTTACAAATACATTCTTTAAAAATCCTACAATGTGATTTCCTGGATTTTTTTCTCATTTTGTCTCTCATAGTTGAAGTGTAGCTATGATGAAAATTACAGACCTCTCTCATCTTTCTAAGTAGGAGAACCTGCACAATCAGTGGCTGACTAAATACTTTTTGGCCCCACTGTAGCTAAGTAGCTCTGTAAGCAGCTTCTAAAAGTTCTGTTATCACCCATGTCCTTTGATGTGTGCGAGGTTTTTTTTTTTTACCTTTTTTAATTTTTTTTTATTTATGTATATATTGTAGCCTAGTGGTTAAGGTACTGGACTAGTAACCAGAAGGTTGCCGGTTCAAGCCCCACCACTGCCAGGTTGGCACTGTTGGGCCCTTGAGCAAGGCCCTTAACCCTCAATTGCTTAGACTATACTGTTACAGTACTGTAAGGGGTCCAAGGGGGCGTGGTCCGGGGGTACCTCCTGGAAATGAGTTTTTGCAACTTGGGATGTCTGGTATTACCACTAGGTAGAAACAACAATTTTACCTCTGCTTTAGTCAGGTCTTCCCTCTCATCAGTATCCAAAAAAGAATCGTGATCAAATATGTCACTGCTCTTTACGGTCTGAAGATCATCATTTACATTCTAATAGAAGAAAGATATTTAAACTGAACATCAAATTACAAAATATAAAACTTATTATGAACAAAATAGAAGATTGATTTTTTAAATTGGATTTTAATTATGCTAAGCTACAATATCAGGACTCGACACACACACACTTTCTGGTAATGACATTATCAGGACCTTGTAGACTTGAAGTAGAAAATCAGCCTTCACCCCAAAAAGTGTCTAAGAAAGTCATTTTCAGGACCTCCGTTTACTGACTGTTTAACTGGTTTAAAGTGTTTATTAAGGTGGAATTATTTACATTTTATGTGTTTACACTGTGTTTAAATAATGCATGTTTACCTTCACCACTCTGATTTCTCCTCTCTGCCCATCAGAACAGTCAGGTTCAGCAGGTGACTTGCTGGTTTTTGTCTTTTCCTAAAAAGTTAGAATGAAATAAGCTATTAAGACATTACAGTAGCATTAATAACACCAATCTATTGTCACAAAACACAATTTATAACCAAAATATGGTTAAATATTAATACAATTTATTTAATATACGCTAAGCTACAATATCAGGACTCGACACACACACACTTTCTGGTAATGACATTATCAGGACCTTGTACACTTGAAGTAGAAAATCAGCCTTCACCCCAAAAAGTGTCTAAGAAAGTCATTTTCAGGACCTCCGTTTACTGACTGTTTAACTGGTTTAAAGTGTTTATTAAGGTAAAATTATTAACATTTTGTGTGTTTACACTGTGTTTAAATAATGCATGTTTACCTTCACTGCTCTGATTTCTCCTCTCTGCCCATCAGAACAGTCAGGTTCAGCAGGTGACTTGCTGGTTTTTGTCTTTTCCTATAAAGTTAGAATGAAATAAGACATGAATACATTACAGTAGCATTAATAACACCAATCTATTGTCACAATACACAATTTATAACCAAAATATGGTTTAATTTTAATGCGTTCTATTTCATATACGCTAAGCTACAATATCAGGACTCCACACACACACACTTTCTGGTAATGACATTATCAGGACCTTGTAGACTTGAAGTAGAAAATCAGCCTTCACCCCAAAAAGTGTCTAAGAAAGTCATTTTCAGGACCTCCGT
Source organism: Trichomycterus rosablanca (assembly GCF_030014385.1). NCBI lineage: Eukaryota > Metazoa > Chordata > Actinopteri > Siluriformes > Trichomycteridae > Trichomycterus > Trichomycterus rosablanca. Next base: position 60,557,394 of record NC_085989.1, read on the forward strand.
TTACTGACTGTTTAACTGGTTTAAAGTGTTTATTAAGGTGGAATTATTTACATTTTGTGTGTTTACACTGTGTTTAAATAATGCATGTTTACCTTCACCACTCTGATTTCTCCTCTCTGCCCATCAGAACAGTCAGGTTCAGCAGGTGACTTGCTGGTTTTTGTCTTTTCCTATAAAGTTAGAATGAAATAAGACATGAATACATTACAGTAGCATTAATAACACCAATCTATTGTCACAAAACACAATTTATAACCAAAATATGGTTAAATATTAATACAATTTATTTAATATACGCTAAGCTACAATATCAGGACTCGACACACACACACTTTCTGGTAATGACATTATCAGGACCTTGTAGACTTGAAGTAGAAAATCAGCCTTCACCCCAAAAAGTGTCTAAGAAAGTCATTTTCAGGACCTCCGTTTACTGACTGTTTAACTGGTTTAAAGTGTTTATTAAGGTAAAATTATTAACATTTTATGTGTTTACACTGTGTTTAAATAATGCATGTTTACCTTCACCGCTCTGATTTCTCCTCTCTGCCCATCAGAACAGTCAGGTTCAGCAGGTGACTTGCTGGTTTTTGTCTTTTCCTAAAAAGTTAGAATGAAATAAGCTATTAAGACATTACAGTAGCATTAATAACACCAATCTATTGTCATAAAACACAATTTATAACCAAAATATGGTTAAATATTAATACAATTTATTTAATATACGCTAAGCTACAATATCAGGACTCGACACACACACACTTTCTGGTAATGACATTATCAGGACCTTGTACACTTGAAGTAGAAAATCAGCCTTCACCCCAAAAAGTGTCTAAGAAAGTCATTTTCAGGACCTCCGTTTACTGACTGTTTAACTGGTTTAAAGTGTTTATTAAGGTAAAATTATTAACATTTTGTGTGTTTACACTGTGTTTAAATAATGCATGTTTACCTTCACTGCTCTGATTTCTCCTCTCTGCCCATCAGAACAGTCAGGTTCAGCAGGTGACTTGCTGGTTTTTGTCTTTTCCTATAAAGTTAGAATGAAATAAGACATGAATACATTACAGTAGCATTAATAACACCAATCTATTGTCACAATACACAATTTATAACCAAAATATGGTTTAATTTTAATGCGTTCTATTTCATATACGCTAAGCTACAATATCAGGACTCCACACACACACACTTTCTGGTAATGACATTATCAGGACCTTGTAGACTTGAAGTAGAAAATCAGCCTTCACCCCAAAAAGTGTCTAAGAAAGTCATTTTCAGGACCTCCGTTTACTGACTGTTTAAAAAAGACTATTTTGTTTTTCTGAGTATCTTCTTTGTCTTTCAAAGGACTCCTGTTGCGAAATAAGGTCCCCTCGATATTCGAGGACAAAGCTTCCTTTTTCAATAAGCACAAGGGCAAATACTCCCCTGCCTAGCATAAAAAACAAACATTATTTACTCTAAGAAAAAAACAGTTTAACTATCATTTAGTCGATTAAACAGTACTTAAAAGAAAGAGACTAAAATAATACTGCAAAACTACTGTAGAAAAATTAGACCTACCTTTATACTCGTTAATAAATCTCTCTTCAAACCATGGTTTATCTGTGCCTGAAAGAATGTGTTCAACAGCATCTTTTGTGGGGCTTCGCCTAGTTTTTCTTGACATCGTACATCCATACAGAATCCAACTTGAAGCTATGAATTAAAAGAAATGCATTAAAAATATAATTTATAACATACTCATTCATGACCAAATAAATCTAACCACTTAGTGTACTGTAAAATTATGAAATGAATATGCCTCCCTTTATCCTTATTGATGATGTGAGTACAGAAGTACACTCTGAACCCCAGTAAACATGCATTACATTTACTGAACAAACAGTGAACACAAATTACTGTATTACAGACCTGACAGGGCATAAAGATTAAGCATCAAATTTGCAAGGTTTAGGCCCTGTTCTTGCACATGCTTATAATATTTATTATAACCTGCCTTATTTCCTATTACCCTCAAATAGTGTTTCAATTTGAAATAAAAATAGATATCCTTAAATTAAAAAACTTTTACTGTGTGCTTTATTTAGGCCTTTAATCCACTACCCTCTCTGTACATGTTCCA